>NC_041355.1:22842561-22845061 GCF_900634415.1 Cottoperca gobio | reverse complement strand
TATATATTATATATGTATATATATATATTATATTAATATATGTGTATATATAATGTGTAATATATATATGTATATATATATAAGGTGTATATATATATATGTATATCTAATATAGGTAATATATCTATATATATAATATATGTGGATATATATTATATATGTATTATATTGTGTTAAGTAAGCTATATGTATATATGGGTATAGTATCATATGTAATTATAAACATATATGTATATTATATATATATATGTAAATATTACTATATAATGCTATATATATATGTGTGATTAAATGTTAGGTTATATATATATATATGTATATATATGTATGATGATTAGTATTGCAATGTAACCCACACGTATATATTACCGATATCGACGCACTGTAGTATACTATATATGTATGATTATGTATGATCATCGTATTATTGTATGTATGGTATGTATGATACGCATTATGTATGTAGATGTATCTATATATGTATGTAGGATATCGTACTTATGGGTATATGATATGGTGATGTATGTATTTATGCCTGATCTATATATGGGTATATAATGTATATGTATAGTATGTTATGTATATATATTATTATACTCATATGCTGTATATAGTATGTATATATTATCTGATGATCTATATATGTATGTATGTATAGTATATATAGAGGATTTATGTATGGATGGATGTATAAATATGTATGTATGGGTGATCTATATATGTATGTATGTAGTTTATGTAATTGTATGGATGTACCGTATAACTACTATATATTATGTCTGTATAATATGATATGGATGTAATATACTATAGTATGTATTTAATAGTATGTAGATTATATGTATGTATATATATATATGCTTATATTAGTATCATATAGTTGTATGTATATATAGATAGTAGATAGTATGTATATAATATATATGTATGTATATCTATGTAATATCTATGTATGATTAGAATATATATTATAGTATGATTTGTATCTATGTATCTATGATAGTAGTATCCTTATATATATAGATGTATACTAGTTATATATAGTATGTATCTTATATATATTGTAGCTATCTATATTATATGTATGTATCTATATATATACTATGTATATCTATATATATTAGTAGGTATAATTAGTATAGTATATATATATAATATATGATGATATGGATATAGTACGCATCATATATATATGATATAGTATAATGTGTATATATATAGATATAATATCATGTATATATATATATATACGGACATTATATATATACTAGATATATATATATATAAATACGATGGGTATATATGTGTATATATATATCTATATATATATATATATATATATATATATATATGTGTATATATAAGGTACTGGATATATAGTAATATAACTCAATAGTATGTATGTGCTATAGTATATTAGATTATATATATATATTATTCATATACTATTATTTATATATGTATATATTATATATATGTATATATATATATAATATATAATATTGTGTGTATAGATTATTTAATGATACTGAGTATATCTATATACACACGACATAAATACATATACAAAATACACGAATCATACATCGTATCACTTATACATATACACACATATACATATACACATATATATAGATATGTATATACTATATCTACTTATATTGTATAGAGCACACAGATATACAGTGATCACTAGCTACTATAATATACATATGACACACAATACATATACATCATATATGACTATTAGCTCGATATGTATATATGTATATATATGTATACACCTGATATATATCACTAGTATATATACCATAGTGTTGTACCTATAATTATATATTACATAAAATACATATACACACATAATACATATACACCACCCTAATACATAGCATACACAGCATATGACACTACATGCTTATATAGATACTATGTAATACTGTTATATATATTATATATGTACATATAATGTTATAAATATATATATATGGATATGTATGTATATATAATATATGTATATGTATATATAATATATGTATATATGTATATGTATTAGCTCCTGCCAGTCTAGTATCATGACTTGTATAAATATAAGCTATAAGTATTATATATCGTAATGGATATGGTCGTGTAGTAGTACGTATATAGGATATCACTGTCGGTTATAGTTATATATATATGTATATATGTAGTAGTATATATATGTATTATGTATATATAGTATATGTATTATAGGTATATAGTGTTATTATGAATGTATGGATATTATATAGTATATACTAATATATATGTATATCATAGTATAGATATAAATGATTGTGATATAATTATGATAGATATATATATATATATTATATATATATATACATAACATAGTGTGTATTATATATAGATTATAATATACACATATCAGATAGATAATATATATAAGATATTATGATATATTTATTATAAATTTGTATATCTATTGTATATTAGTATATATTTAGACTATATACATATA
>NC_041355.1:22462561-22495061 GCF_900634415.1 Cottoperca gobio | reverse complement strand
TCTCTCCTCCATCTGTGAGCCGTTCTGTGCTTCCCACACACATCCAACACACATTCTGGACGTATCACAAAAGCCTTTCAGATAAGAGTCACGACGACGAGCACATGTGGACTTTTCCTGCTTAGAATATGCTCAGATCCCTCTCGAGCTACAGCAGCTCTCGCTGTTTGCCTCACATTCAATTGCACATCTTCTTCACACACACACACACTCATCCTTTCTTTTTAATCTCTCATGGGGCTGACGAGCCCGACCCCTCAGTGTCTGACATCGTGTGAAGCTCTGCTCGACTCATCGAGGGGGCTCTAGAGTTAGACTACATTATTGATGGAATCTTTTCACTGTGATTGCACCTCGGCAGATACCTCATGCCTTTACTGCACAGAGACGTCAGAGAGAGGAGTCTGCTATTCAGCAGAAACCCGCAAGGTGTTCGACATTTGGCTCTTTGCGCAATATAAGAGCAACAGATTATCCTTTTATACAGGATGTTATGACCATGTTTACATCTAGTATCTTGTATGAAGACTAATTGCTTATTGTTCCAGCTGAGGTTAGATTTGGGCGTTATGTTTTAGGCGCTACAAAGCACCTTTTTATGTTTCTGCCCCGTCAGTATCCGTGGTATCGAGCATGACACACCGCATGACATACCGCTGTAGTAACAATGCAGCCAGCTATGCGAGGCTTCATTTATGCTTTACAAAAGTCCTCACATATAATCTAAAGGTGTATAGCAGTTTTGTAGATGTGACAGTGTGTCACATTTCTATGGATTGATCGGATTTATTCTTTTTCTTTTTCTTTTTTGACGGAGTGCTAATCTCGTTCTGAACACTTCACAGAGCCTGTCTGACCTTTCCACTTCATGCCTAAAGTGACTCTGAGAGTCAACATGAGTAACTGTGAGTGTCATTGTCTCATCGACTTCTTCACACTTTAACATTCTGTATCATTGGTTCATAGATAAATATTGGGAACTAATAACAAAGATGCATATTCGGCCTTACAAAGACAAACACAATGTTTCCTTTAGTCTTTTTGCACTGATGAACAAGTCTAATGAATTAATCTATGATTCATTACATTTAAATATATGATTGAAAGGTAGCTTAACCCCATCAAACCACATGAGACAGCAGTTACTGCCACTCTGCTAAGCTAGGCTAGTTAGCTTTTAGCCAGACTAGTTTAACTGGTGTTTTTTTTCTCTTTTATGATCTGATTTACCTACCGCCTTGTTTATGTGGTATAACAAATTCAATTGTTAAGATGTTAAAGGTTTAAACAGAAATCTGCAGGAAACACAGGAACAGTTGGTAAGTTAGCTTTCAGCAGCTAGCTTTACATAGCTAGTCTGGAGTCGGTTTGGTTTTTACCACCATGGTTTAAATGTGTTGCTTTTGCACGCTGTATGGTATAATAGTTTTGTAGCTGGTAAAACGGATGTCAAAAAGTCAGATTGTGGTTTTATTTTCAAAGTTACTGCACTTTGGCTTTGTAAGGCAATAGAGACTAGCGCTTCTCAAATGAGTATAACATACTTTTCAAAATAGAAAAATGCTGTAAATACGAATAAAAAGGATATGTATGTATGACACAAGCCTGGACTCCTCTGTGGGCATTTTCCCAGCTCATTCAACAATTCATCCATCAACAGTATCAGTCCGTCAGTTCACCAATACACCGTCCTTTAACCTCATCAAATACATTACTCTGGATTCTGAGGAAGGGTTTGAACTGCTGAGTGTTCATCCTTCGTGCTGGCAACACCTCTGGAAAGCACTCAAAGTGCTCAGGAGCCGACCGGCTCTCATGGCTTCACAGTAGGCTTGTACCTGCCAGGAGCTTCACGGCTGCTATTATCTGTGACTTAGTGGAGGGAATGGGAGGTTTTGCGCAGGAAAAGGTCGGACTATGGCTGTAGTCAGAAGTCATTTATTGGGCTGCTGATGGACTTAACATGCCAGCTGACAGACTTATTACTTACGTGCTGATTGTACGTTGTAAAAGTCATAATTAGTGCTTATTGATTAACAAGTTAGTTATATCAAGAATAACTGACACTATATTATATAACAACTATCTGAAGACAAAGACGCGCTCTTGGCAGTGCTCAAATGCACCCACTAATAAATATCAAACCACAGTGGAAACAAAACGTTTGGCAGTGGGATGGCATTCTGGGATGGGGAGAAAACACTTCAGCGTGTCAATATTTTTGCAATTAATACATCCATTTCTTTCCTAATCATGCCAAACCCTGATTGTCCTTAAGGGTGGAAGCAATCAATACTCTTGAGTTTCGCAATATTATGTTTTGTGATACTGTATTGATTCTCAAAAACACGAAACTCTATTTTGAATTAATAATTTACACGCAAAGATTTGTGGAAGGCAGTGGCTCAGTTTGCACAAAAGTAGTGCTATGATGTGGAATGTCACAGCGACTGTGATAAATGCAAAGGCAGATCCCTCTGTTCTGATTGCATAAACATTTAAGATTTTTTCAATTTAGATTTTATGCATATAGTGGTGCGAACTATGAGTATCGTTATATATCATATTGAATTGTAACTCCTGTATCCTGATACGTATCATATCACCAGATTCTTGCCGTTACACAGCCCTCATTGTCTTAGTAGTACTTAAATGTACTCAGAAGCTGATTGTAGTCGAGGTTACATTTATTGAAAATAATGTATCCTGTTATCTTACAAGTTTATTATCTTGGGATAATAAAGATGTTATCTTACACTTGTGTCATCCATTTATGCCACTTTATTTATATATGGTGTGTCACACAAGCTCTATGTTGGCTATCGGTTGGCATGTTTCACAATGCGATCTCGGACCACCTTCTTCGATAGAGAAATATCGGGGAATCTTTGGTTTTCAATTTGTTGTCAGCATTTGTCTGCGACAACCCAAAGTCACACAATGCCTAGGTACCTTTACACTAACTATGACTGTTGGCCCACTGCTAGTCTTCAGTATTTGGAGTTTGCTTTAAAGGTAAACGGAGTAAGTGAGCACACTGTAATATACTCCGCTGACCAGGGAATCCCTCCTCCCAACAATGCCAATCCCATCGTCTTCGAGTCTTCTGTAGTCTCTTACACATACAAACACATCCTCGCCTGGATGTAGCATTGTTGGCTGTAATCCTTAGAGTTGTAAAAGTGCTTGGAAGCGCTTTCTCTCATTGATTTCCACTGTTCCTTACATTTGTTCATTACATCATATAGTGCATTTCCTTTGCTCAGACACAAATGTCTCACTTGCTCACATTACCTGTGTTTGCCCTGATCCTCCCGTCTGCTCCCACAGCTTTACAATCATTAAAAGGCAGACGCCTTGGTGTGTTAAAGGTAATTTTCTCGGCTTTGCTACAGTGATTACTGTCATGTTGTCTTGGGCTCTGTTAGAAATTTCCTGGCTCTCATTTCCACGGGGCTCCCACTCTGCAGTCACGGAATAACTAGAATACCAGACCACGTGCAGGGGGTTTCTGTAAACACGGATGTATGGTGCCTGGGTTCACACTTCTCATGTTCCTCTAACACATTATACGTAGCTGTGTGAATACAGTCCTGTAGTCATACCCACTCAGACCACTTCTGAGTGTCAGATTTCTGTAATGAGATGTCACTGATGTTCCTCCACTACAGTCAAGACAACTACTTATCCTTGGACAAAGCATATTAAAATCACATTTAATACACTACTGCTCTATCAGTACAGAGTCCATACACCTGAGACGGGTAGTGCTGGTGATGATGACACATTGTAACAAACATAATGCGGTGTTGACACATTACGTGAAGAACCAGAAGGGGACTCAGACAGCGCAGACCTTTGCTAAGGCGGTTTTCATAAGTGAAAAGTAATTAATAATAATAATAATAATAACCTTTGATTCGGATCCGCTCCAAAATGTAATGTGTTCTTCCATGGCCCATGCTAAACCCTTTCACCAAGGTTCATGAAAACCTGGCCGGTAGACAAACAAACCAAACGAAGTGAAAACATAACCTGGAGGTAATAACCACAAAGAAACATCAACATGATAGCTTTAATTTTCATCACAAATCATCTGTGATGTAGGATTGTAATGCAGAACAATTGTGTTGGCGGTGGTGTCCTTTACTTGCATCTCACACGTTATCTAAACAACATGATTGTTTTTCTGCCTGATGCTGCTCTATGTCTCAGCTCTTGGCCGACAGTATTTCTTGTTTGTTTAGGCACACATGAATATTCAAACATGCACTCATTGTCAGTCTCTGATTAAGAGCCTAAGTGCCTGTACATGTACATTTCTTCAGATGAGTTGTGATAATACTACTGAGCAATTGCCACTTGGTGCTCTGAGTCAACTATGGGACATACAGTGAGCGCTGCTGACACACTGCCATCTGTGTTGTGTTGTGTGTGATGCAGGATCCCTGGCAGGCTCAACGACAGACGCACTCCCCTCGGAGAGCTCAACTGGATCTTCACAGCCATCACCGACACGATCGCCTGGAATGTGCTGCCGAGAGGTGAGGCATACGAAGGCAAAACTTGTTTGATCAAATATCATCATTTTATCTCCACATTTACCAATCTGACAAAAATAATTACAGTTTACGGCAACTTTGATATTATTTTAATTGTTTTATGTAATGTCATTGTAAGCTTTGAGCGGAGAGATGTTTATTAACCTCTGGGTTCTTCTGAGATCTGGCATTTACAATATTATCATAACTGATAGTAACGTGGCCAAAACTATGAAATTGTGACACAGATATGTTACTGGTGTTGAAGGTAGAAGAAGACAAAGAAGACTAACTAACGTTTTGAGACTATTTTTTAATATGTTGAGACATTGAAGAAAAATGAAATGACCCGCATGTTCCAGCTCACAGGGAGCCCAATTTAGTGCACCTAAATAAAAACAGCAGTGAAGCGTCAGCAATACTAAACCTTTGAGGACGTCCCCAGTGGAAGGTGTTGATATAAAAAGCCAGAAGTGCAGGTTGGCTCTTCAAATGGAGATTAATTGTGTTTAGAGTTTCTAGCACAGTAATTGGGGGTATCATTTTAACCTGTAATTTTGTGGCCGCAAGAGCAAGTTTGCACACACATACACACTCAAGCAAAACTCACACACAATGCGACTAACCATTACCCACAGGCTGTCACACACTCTTCTTTCAGGATATGCAGTTATGTTTTGCATGCAGCGCATACACTTTCTGTCATTGCTCACCTGTCTCTTGTATGCAGCGCACGCACACACACACACACGCGCACACACACACACTCCTCTGAGACAAACTATATCCCAGCTCAAATATAGAAATATGACAATGCTGATGGCTGCCAAAGCCTTTTAAATCCTCGGGGCTCTGCTGTTAATGAAGCAGCCCACATCAGAGAGAATCCCTGTAATGAAGGCAACACACACACATACACACACACACACACATATATTCACTCCCTCACACAAACAGGGAAATCACAGTCATAAGCCAGATATTGGCGTGGCCCCATTAAAGTGAATACATTATTGAACTAATGAAAATGTGACGTGAACCCTTGCTGTAATATCACTGTCCTCTATATTCTGAAAGCCTACGCACAAGCTACCCTGTATTTTCCCCAAAGTCGCCTTTTTGATCTAATTAAACTTTCTTTTACCCAGTGTGATTTTCACTCACTCAGTCAGGTCCCTGTTTTCATCCTTTGAGCCCCTTTCCTACTGGACATAAAAGCTCGCCAACATCTGGCTTTTGTCTTTAGTGGCAAAGGTTACAATCGACATTTATTCCCGGGATAAACAACTAGTAGTCAGTCACGGGTATATATCGGCTCTAGCTCCGATCAGCAGTGATGAAACATTGACACATGGGAAGTGAATATATAAGGAATAAAATTGGGATTTGGACAATTATAATAATTAATTATCAAACAATTAATATGCTCTCCTCAAAGCCACCAGACTTCATTTAGAAAAAGAAAAACTGTAATTTGACCTCGCTAATCATCATAAAACACACCTTGACTTAAAGTCAACAGAAAAACAAAATAAAAGTCAACTATCACCAACTTTAGTTTGAAAGATTTAAGAGAAACTGAATAAGTAACTTATATAAAAAAAAGAAGTAACCTGTAGCATTAGCTCTGTTTTCCGGCGTGTGTTTGTGACCTTGAACGTGACACCAAAATAAACAAACAGAAGATCCCCATCTGATGCCAATGAGACAGGAGTCTGTCGCATATGTTAAGTTAAAACAGCTGCATATACAAGCTTAATTTGCTTGACAAAGGGTATTATTGTGCTGTCTGTTATTCTTACAGGGCCCCTTGATGTGATGGCTAATTTCTTTCTGTCTTCAGATTTGTTCCAGAAGTTGTTTCGTCAGGACCTGCTGGTGGCCAGCTTGTTTCGCAATTTCCTGTTAGCAGAGAGGATAATGAGGTCGTACAACTGTACACCGGTCAGCAGTCCCCGTCTGCCCCCTACATACATGCACGCCATGTGGTAAGACACACAAACAGAGCTTTCCTGCACACAGATACACAGATGCCCATGGCTTTGTAGAGCAGAAGGCAAGAGGAAGAGGAACACAAGCTATTTGTTCATACACACTGAAGTTAAAGGATGAACACACTTTATAACAGATACATTCTGTGAAGAGACATACTGTGTTAGTACTAGTATGCTAAGGATATTTAATAATTCTAAAAGGTTCCATTTCAACTGCTTTTAACTCGGGCACTTAAGAACAAATGGTAAATCTGCCTCGGGGCTTATTTCCCCAAAACTTATCGCCTCGTTTAAAAACTCCTAAAACAGTTTTCCACTGATAAAAATAATAAGTAACAATGAACTTTTGTTTCTGTGACCATTTAGTTTGGTTTTGTCATTTTTCTTATTAACATAGGTAATTGGAAAAACAGACAATATGTTGCCCAAGTGAGATATTCCTAGTTCTTGTTGCTCTGCTTCGCAAAACTCAAAATAATACTTGTACCCACATATAGAGTGAAGGTTCATTGTAATATCAGCTCTGTGCGTACAGCACAGGTTTCAGTCTAAGACATGTGTAGCTTAGCACAAATACTAGAAGCAGGGCAAACTGAAAAGGGATTTCCCACAACTCCAATGTTGTTATATTGTACCTTCTACTGTACACGTTGTATCTTGTGGATTTAACAAGATACAGTTTAGAAAAGAGACGGCACACTGAAAGTTAATTTTCTCTATCTGTGTCACGTGGGACATTACATTACAGGTAATTTAGCAGACGCTCTTATCCAGAGGGACTTAGAGTGAACTAACTACAGGGTCAGTCTCCCTGGAGCAACTCAGGGTTAAGTACCTTACTCAGGGGCACAATGGTGGCAGCCTGGTATTGATCTCCCGACCTTCTAGTGTTTTGTTTGAAAGGCAGACCACTAGGCCATCATGAGTCTGAGAAGTGAATGTGAACACTGATTATGACCAATTCTATCGGCCCATAGTCACCAAAGTAAATATTGGACCCATCTTTCACAAGCCACATATCTTTAGAACGGACAAATCAATAGAAAATTAACTTTGGTCGAGACATGTTTCTGTCTTAGAAACAAACTCTCGCGTGATCTGGCAGCATAGTGTGTTGAGGTTAGCCAAACAATAAAAATGTTAAGCTAACGCCAACTAACATTTGCAAACGTCCTGGCAAAGAGCTAGCTTTTTGGTAAAGCAAATTATGTTTTTTTGCTGTGTAAAAATCTAATGTTAAGCTAAATAAAATTTTAATAAATTAGTTAACGCCAACTTAAGAGACAGGAAATGTAAACCGTTTCCTACCATTGACTGCTTGTAATGCATCATCATTTGTTATAAGCCACTTTAACTTAGCATAGGTAGAAATAGAAAACAAGACACTGCTTTAACAAGGAGCTATTTTTATATATTTTATTTTATTTTTGGCAGCTGAGCTGACATGCTGTCTCTCTCAGACATATTTCATTGTACCGTTGACCCTGTGTTAACCTACATATGACAAATACAACTTGAAACTTGAGCTAGCTTACCCGTTGGAGCTAATTACTGACCAACAACAGCTGGGGTCGCTGGCTGAACGCAGCAGCTCTGTATCCCCGTCCTCACACACTTTCCTGACTCTACGAAAAACAAATAAGTTTTGGTGTCTAAGAGGTTAGCTTTTCCCTGCGTTCAGTTGTAGTTTAAGCGAGACATCCTGGATCAACCTCTCTCCTGAAATAAACAGATGACATCCTCAACAAACAAACAAGCCTGTTTACCAATATGTCAGAGTATTGGGCGGTTGAAAATGATGTGAGAATGAAACAGAGGTAGACTGTAGACCGTGGATGTAGACAATCATTTCTCATTTACAACCACTTATCAAGTCAAGTAAAAAAGAGGACAAAAGTGGTCTATCTATAAGCCGGTGTTTTAAGTAAAACAAGGTTCCCATATTTCAAGCCACATTTATCATACTTAACAGAACAACTAAGTGAAATGAGCTAATTACTCTCACAACTTCTCAAAATAAATGCTGTTGAGGAAGTGTGAGCCAAAACATGTAGGTGTTTTATTTGCTTCTGCATAGCATATGCATACACCTCGTTCACGCTATGATTTACATGATTTTGTATCTCAGTTATTTCTGTTTGCTCGTATTGCCAGTGTTGCTGTATGTGTTGCTCTCTGCTTCACAGCAGAGGCAGATATGCCGTGCAGACAGACTAGACAAGTTGCATGTGGAGGAGGGGCATCTTCAGCCGCCCACACACTTAACCCGCAGCCCAACATGTCCACCTTTGACTGAAAACTACACGATAACCTGATCTCCGATGGTATTAACAGACTACGCGAGGCATGGACTTCTCTAGCTGCAGTAGACGTGGCAGATTTAGGTTTAAAGCAGCGGTACAACAAACAAATGCAACTATACCAGTCTACAAAACGTCATCAGTAGCACCATCTATGTGATGTCTATAATGCATTATGATCTGCTTATAGCTTTGCATCGTTATAAGCACTCATAAATATTCATAATGCTTTATAAAACTAATCGTAACACATTATAAAGCATTTTATATCATTAAAAAAACACAAGTGCTGGACTTTGTTTTTGGCAAGGATCATAGTTTTATCATTCCCATAGTAATAATAATCTCTTTTTAATGCATTTGATCAATATAACAGGTCACAACTGAACATAAACTGAGTACTATTAAGCTACTCCAATCTGACAGAACTGAATGATGGATATTTACGTTTCACAAATGTAATATTTTCCCAAAATCTCTAAATTGACTCAAATTCTGAAATTATATCTGTTCACTTAAAACAAACATTGACTACTTCTAGTGGCTTTTTACCACCTTGGAAATGTAATACACTGTGTGATCCCTTTCAAAAACAAATGAGAGACCTGCAACTATGAAGTATTATGATACTTATGCATTATAAAATGCTTTTTCTTGTTAGTGTTATAAAGCATTATGATATTATGAAGTATACAGCACTATAAGCAGAGTATAACACATTGTAAGTATGTTTATTGATGACATTTATTGATGAATGTTTATAAGTATGACATTAAAGTAATGGGTGCCATAGACTGTGTTACCTGGAGAGTGTTGTCCGGAAGTGCTTGCAGCTTTTCATCATTTGTTTTTACCCTTTTTCCTGATTTGTCCTCCATGTTTTCTCATTACACAGAGGCGCTGCAAAGCCATTGACTTTACATGCTCCTCCACACTGTGTAGGAAACATAATCCCATCATCTATCTCCCTTTAGTTACACAAATACGTCTCCCACTATCTGTTGTTTCTCTTCTTAGTCTTCTATTAATGCCTCCTTCCACCGCTCCCACCCATTATCTGCCTCGTGTAGAAAAATAAATAAGCTCTCACTCTCTCTGCCTCGAGGAGCGACTGGTTGTGTAACATGCTGGCATCACTTGTTATAAAGACCACTGCTCCTTGAGCAAGCGATAGTCTTTCTTTCTCGCTCGTACCCGTTATTTTAGATTGTGGGTATGCTGCATTTTACTGCCAAAGAAATTGGGAGTTGCACTTTGTTTCACAGCAGCACATGCAGTATTAAGGAGGACAGAATAACGACAGAGAGGTGTTTTAAGAGTGTTGGAAACTAGACTGAGGGAGCGATAAAAAATGGAAGTGCCAGAGATAAAAGGCGAGTAGAAAAATAAAAGTTTAAATCAGCACAGATGGGGGGACGGGGGACGATGGAGAGGGTGTATTAAGCAATTTGGGGCACTCGTTGATCGATGCTGGTGCCCGATCACAAACAGCAATTGTTATTCAAATGGAGCAGAATAAGGGATAGCAGATAACCCCGAGTCTGATTACTCCCTTGTGGGTAGTCAAAGTGTGGGTGTGTGTCTACTCTGTATGTGTTTGTGCTGCACCACTCTCTGCAGGCAGCAGGGGAAAAATAGCTGAGTCAGCCGCCAACTGGTCCCCTGCGCTCCTCTGTTGTCAGCTGTCCCCTCATCTCACACACTGTGCACACACACACACGGACGGACAGGTTTCGGTGATGAGTTACTCATTCGTATTGGCAGTCATCATCCGAGTTAATGCTGTCATCTCACATGGTGCGGCAGCCTCCTCCCTGTGAGCGTGTCCTCGCTGATTAGACTGCTCTATTTGCTTGTTTCCTCACTGTTGGATTACATAAACGCCAGTAGGGATGGATATTTGTGAGCAAAATGTTGACACAGATTCTGATCTCAGTTATGAGACCTTAGAAAAAAACGATACCTTTCTGCGGGTCCTTAAAAATTCTTAATAACTGTCTGAAAGTCCTAAAATTCTGTCAATTTATTTAATTCTAATTTATAGCAACACATTGGAATTAAGCTTCCAGTAAAATCCTATTACTGCAGTGTTATATTTGTTTTTAACAATCCATCAATTAAAACAAATGTTTTACTGTTTAACTGCATATAATCAAGAGGGTCATTGGAATTCATTAATCTTTTGCTCGGCAGGAGAATGGAACCACAATCCAGATAAAGTGTTTCCGCCCCGGTCAGAATTGACTAAAGCACATATATGTAACGTCACTTTGCTGCACTAGTGGCTCGCTGTCTTTGACGTTAGACGTAGGGACCGTAGGAATGAAAGTGTTAGAATCGCACATGAAGTGAAAGGTTGCCAGCAGATGCCGGACATCTCTCAATATTGTTCGCCACCCGTCTGCACATTGGTGCCACGGCAGCCAGCTACTGGAACGTGCGTCTCTGTGCCAGTACGTTACCGTGGAAGTCTGTGTTTATATGTGTTGCATGTCGCTTCGAAACCCAAGAAGCAGTGGCACGAGCACATCCCGAACACGCCCTGCACTAGTTTGTTTATAAATTCATGTACTTAATGCTTAATCAATTCTAGGACTAATTTTGCTGGCTTATATCTGTGGATACCTCGAGATGACATAAAATGTATTATGGTACAAAATAAGCCTCACCTGTTGAATCTCTTTTTATTACATATAAAAATAAACATACAACGCATAACAAAACCAACAGGCCAGAAGAGAACAAACAGATAACAAGTGAAACCAAAGTAATACTGAGTCCCACAAAGGAAGAACGGATCTTATATAACCAAATTAATCCTATTCAGATGAGTAAAACGGCATTATGCCGACTTTAAACAGGCATTTTACAAAAGGCTGGACACGCAATCATCGGCCATAGGAGATAAAAGTGCATTCAGGGGCACCACTACTTCATCACGTAGAAAGCTCCAGTAGATGACGTTCTGGAAAAAATAAAGTCAAGTGTGATGGAGAGGGAAAGAGTTTTCCATTGCTTAGCAGCGGTCAATCCAGAAAACGCAATATAACAGGGATGTGGCTTTAATCTGACACTGTAACTTTTGCTTATCAGCAATGATAATGAGCTAGTGTTGTATAAAGTATAACCAACATACCCTTTATATTTAGTTAGCACATAATAAATCTACCAGAGGGCTTCTGGTTCCAGTCTGTAAATGACTTTCCCTTCAATTACCATCGACCACTTGGACTGCTGCTGTAAACACGCACTTACTGTAGCAGATGCTCAGCAAATAAGTTAAATAGAACAAAATAAATGATAAAATACTACTCTGACATGTGCATCTCGACGTAGCGTGCCACTTCTTTTTTTAGTTTGATAACATGCATACAAAAAAGATATTTGCTTCAAATCTGATGCATAATATTTGGTTCAACGATTAATCTGAATTCCACACGGTCTTATTTCTCTAAAGTCAGACTAACAAAAAGAGTAACACCTGTTCTTAATAATGCCGTAATGTGTTTTGCACTGTTGACATTTTAGCTGGAAGGCTAAATGTGTCGCCTGCCACAGCAGCAGCTTAAATATATAAATTCACCCATTTAGTCTGAACTTGAACCAGCCGACATGAATGCAGGAATAAATTGCCTTTTTGTTAACTTTTAGAACAATTTAAAAGTGGTTGATGGAGGAAACTTAGCACCTAGTTTTCCAATTAGACAGCAGTGCTTGTTTTTCAGCCCCATACTGTACAATACGTACATATGTTTGCGTGACAGCAGTGGATTAATTGTACCTTTAACGCTGTGCTATCGACCAAGAGTGCAACTCCATTATATTGCTCCCAGCTATACAGGAAAAGCTGTTTAAGCAGCAGAAAGAGCCTCAGACCGAGTGAACTCCGAGTCACTCGTTCAGCATCACATTACAGAGGAAAAAGACCTCCAGCTCAATTTGCTGTGAGAAAAAGGAGCTGGGAAGTGGAAGGAAAGAGAGACAAATAGAAAGACTGCGTTAAGGTTTGATGTGAGTTACATAACCCCATGAATTAGATATGATGGCCATGAGACAACACTGGCGTTTAGAAAGGTATTAAAGGCTCCTTGCTGCCCTCTCCAGGACCTCGGGCTGGGAATTTAAAGAGGTGTATGTGCATGGGGAAGATGAGCAGAATGTTAATGAGAGTGAGTGGGGAAAGGGAAATGCATTTGTTTCTGTTGCTTCAGGCCATAGTGACATTCCTTTGGAGTTGCAACAAAATGTGTGTTTTGGGATTCACGTTATTCCTAATATTTTGTGCGTGTGTGTGCGTGTCACCTCCCTACAGGCAAGCGTGGGACCTGGCCGTGGACATCTGCCTCTCTCAGCTGCCGACCATCATCGAGGAGGGCACTGCCTTCAGAGTAAGTGTGTGTGTGCGTGTGTGTGTGCGTGTGTGTGTGTGCGTGTGCGTGTGCGTGCATTCTCAACTTATCTTATGATATATGGACATGACTTCGGTCATTTTGCTGATCTTGATTTTGTTAAATTTATTTAGATATATATATATATATATAATATAGATATATATATATATATATATATTATATATATATATATATTATTATATATATATATATATATGGTGGTATATAATATAATATATAGTATATATATGTGTATATAGTAGTATTATGTATATATATATATATATGTATATATATATATATGTATATATATATATATGTATATATATATATATATATATATATATATATATATATATATGTATGTGTACAGTGTTGCTTGAAAGTTTGTGAACCCCCCAGACATGGTCATTGTTTTTGTACAATAATGTTTTTTCATTATTTACTCAACAAAAGTGGTTTATCTCACAATAACTGAAAATTTCACTTGTGCAAAAGTAAGTGAACCCTTTTAGTTAGTAGCTTGTAACACTCCTTTTGCAGCCATTACTTCAACCAAACGTCTTCTGTAACCCCTGACCAGTCTCTCGCATCTGCTGTTGGGGATTGTTGCCCACTCCTTGCAGAAGCCAGTTGAGAGAGGTTGGAGGGACATCTGGCATGTACCGCCCGCTTCAGGTCTGGCCACAACATTTCTATTGGATTGAGGTCCGGACTTTGACTAGGCCAATCCAGAGACATTTAAGCCATTCCTTGGTGGTTTTGCTGGTATGCTTTGGGTCGTTGTCTTGTTGCAGAACCCATTTTCGGCCCAGCTTCAGCTCTCTGACTGATGGCAGGAGATTCTGATCAAGAATTTGTTGATAGGCCTGAGAATTCATGTTTCCCTGGATAATATGGCGTCGTCCAGGTCCGGGAGCAGAAAAGCAGCCCCAGACCTTCACATTTCCACCTTTTCTTGGTATGCTGTGTTGGCTTTTCTCCAAACATAGCGGTTTTGATTGTGACCAAATAATTCTATCTTGGACTCGTCTGTCCAGAGAATGGACTTCCAGAAGGCCTCTGGTTTTTCCAAGTGCTCTCTGGCAAGTTGAAACGGGCCGCTCTGTTCTTTCTTGAGAGCAGAGGCTTCCTTCTAGCAACCCTCCCATGAATGTCATGTCTATTCAACTTCCGTCTGATTGTAGACGGATGTACATTTAGCTCAGATGCTGCCAGAGAGGTCTGCAACGCTCTAGAGGTGATGTGTGGGTTGACTTTTACCTGATTTATAATTATTCTGGTGCTTCTTGGTGATAGTTTTGATGGGCGTCCACTTCTAGGCAGAGTTGCGGTCATGTTGGATGCTCTCCATTTGTAAATGATTTGTCTTACAGTGGATGGATGGAACTAGAACCTTTTGGAGATGGTCTTATAGCTTTCCCCAGACTGATGGGCTGTCAGTACCTTCTTCCTGATGTCTTCGGATATCTCCTTTCCTCTCAGCATGTTGTTCTGTGTGGGTACACCTTGGCACTACAGTGGTTTGGTTGATTTCCGCTCTCTTTTGATCTGTTGCCCAACCCTTTTCCTAAGGATGTCTCATTTGATTGGTTTGCTTAATTGACTAATTAAGCAAACCAATGGGTTTCATCCGAGTCTGTTACCTACTTGACTTTACCGACGCAGCTGGGGGTTCACTTACTTCTACACACACCCTAATTCCATATTACATGTAGTTTTTTGGCTACTCACACAATTCCCTTTAAACAAGTACATGCAATGATTAACATAAACCTGACATTTCATGTATAGAAAACTGGTGAGGATAAAATAAGAAAATCATGGTAACACAACAGAAAACTCTAAACTGCTCAAGGGGTTCACAAACTTTTAAGCATCACTGTATATATAAAAACTTCACATTCAAATTCCCCTGTCTGAGTGTTTATAAGAATTAAAAGTTCATTGGTCTTTGAAAGGGTGCACTTGCATTGTTATGCTATTATATTATCATATATCAGTGGCATAAAATGGTCATGAATTGACAATAATATCGTTTATCCCAGGTTTTTGTGGGACAATATATCGTCCAACAGGAGTCGTTATCGTAACAGGTCTATAGTACCTGCAGACCTTTTCAGTTTCCCTTGAAGGTGCAAAGATGCTCCATCTGTGTAGGTTAATGGTTATCTAGCGTTGATGGATGGCTCTCATCTCGGGTCTGTCCTCCACTGACGCCTGTACACATCAACAGTTCTTGTTTGCCCTGCAAGTTCTCCACCACCACTATTAATCTCACACACACACACACACACACACACACACACACACACACACACACACACACACTCGTTCCCAGTGTACACCATTGTAAAACGTCAGGTCTAATAATTCCAGTGTGGGTGTCACCACTGGCTCCTCCACTTTAGCCAGTTTGTTATATTTACTGACATGGCAGGGGACTGTGATGGAGATGCTGAGCTTAATGGAAACACGCTGCAAGAGACTGATGGAACTGATGATGACTTGAGATATCTGGCTTACACACTCACCAGATGCTGCACGGACCAGAGAGCTGCAACATGTGCTTTGTACACAGACAAGTCTGACAACAGAGAAAGTGGGACCAGAGCAGCTTTCCCCGATGTTAGCACTTTTATCTGAGCCTTTCCTCTCCTCCACCTGGCGCTCGGAGGTGGGCGTCTTCTCCATCTCTCCCCCGGGAGCAGTTTTCCCATCCTCGATCCTCCTCTCCTTTCTCCTGCACCGAAAACACTTAACAGCCCCGTAATTGAGCCTCTGGGGACTAGTGAAGAAAATCTTCCCTCTCTGTCTTGCTCCGTCTTTCAGGAGCCTTTAATCCTTCTCTGATGTGCTTCAACTGTTTACTTCATTGTCCTGCTCTCTGCCACTACTGAACTTCAAGCTATAGAAAAAAAATATATAGTGCAAAGTAGATTTTACAAATGTAGTTCTATGCTCTACTCTCGAAAATGCACCCTTTGATAAGCCCCGCCCTTCTTGGTTACTGTTGCTAGGCCCTTCAAGCTTTGAGCATGTCAGTATGGCTTTTTAACGATATCAGTTGAACGTCACAGATGTTACAAGGAAAATAAAAACAGATTTCTGGAATCATTTGACTAAAATGTCACAAAGAAAAATCTGATTTCTGCAGAACAGTTGAATATAAGCACCATATGCAGAGAGAAATGCATATAGTGTGGGTTTCTTTATGTAATAAACAATATAGTGTTTTTCTAAATATATTTTGTCTTAATTTCATGCTGCTTTTTGTCGTGAAACAGAGATGAGCGTCGCATGTTCTGTATTTGGTCTTTTCTTAAGAAATACACAATGTTCCTATTCCTGCTATTCTCTCATATTCCCTGTTCCATCCTATAGCTCACTAAATAGTGTTTGTACTATGATATTGATCATTTTTGGTTTAAGAAATACCCAATAATGGGTGTGTTTCTGTGTGTTGTGGGATCTAGTCTCCCAAATCTTATCTTCAATCCTTTCACCCTTTAGACCATAGACCCCCTGTCCCTGTGCACCTTATTACCAGTCATTATTAGTGGAAAGCAAAAAGCACTGACCTGGTCTTCATTCTGAATCATTAACAATTTTTTTTATTTTGTCCCTTCACTTGTATAGTTTTAGATTTGACAAGTTATTTGTAGAAAAGCGGCCTGTTGGTAGACTTTTTTATTCCTCAGAAACTTAATTAAAATAAAATTGCACACACTGTAAACCTGGTATTTTGTGTGCTTTTTAAACAAATCCCACAATATTCCTTGACACAACTTTGTGCGTAGGATTCATCTGTCCATAAGTAGCAATAACTAGCTTCATTTAAAAAAAGGAAGTTGTGAATCGATTCAGAATATTCTCAGAATCTCGATTCTTAAAAGAATCGATTTTTTCCCCCCATTCCTAGCTTCTGGGGTCTCAATGCAGCCTGAAAGAAAGACAGCAGGCAGGACTCAGGGCTGAAATAACCACCTCCACCGTCTCTGCATTATTTTGGGTAAATACAATTCTGTTTCCTTGAAGAAAGGCTTTAGAAGCTATTAAAACGTATTTTTATTTAAATTTAATCATAAAGTCATAAATATATTCTCCTGCCTGCCGTAAGCAAAATGTTTTTGTATCGGATTGCCGATTACACCTGTAAACTAACAGCGAGTTGTGCAGGAGGCTGTTCAGTGCTCGGTCACACGTCAGCCCTGTCGCTGCAGCAGCGAGTGATCGTGGGCTGCTGGAGATGTTTAGGAAGAACCTACATTCATTACTCATTTTTGAAGTGGTTGAGCCATCGATCCTTTTTCTGCAGCTTACCTGGTTCCTGGTTGTGTTCATTTAATTAATTATATCATAAGGAGTTACTGTGATGTGATATCTGTGATGTAATAATGCTTTCTTACTTTAGACGTTGTATGTAGTAAAATCACATTTACACATTTACACATCACATTTAACTGGTGAACCTGCTGAAACCCTGTTTTAATCATGCTGTTATTGAAAGGTAACAGAGACCCTAGAATTGATTATTATTCAATTGAGTAAAGCATAGAGCTCTCTAATAATTGTCAGGTCTCTGAGCAGGATTTTAAGTTCCCACCCCGAAGTACAACTGTACACTATTTGAAAAGCTCATTCTCTGAACTCGGCCTTTGAACACTGCGCAACACTGTGTGTATGGAGTTATTAAGCTTTGATTATGCACAAATTAATTTAGCCATCCAGCCGCGAACCCTTGGTATTTCCCCTCTCTACATCCATCAACAGTCTGCACAACGCTGTCGTAATTCCCACTGCAATATTAACACTCGACGTGATCAAAAACTCTGCGACCAGCAACCAATCAATCAGGCAAACTGCCACAGCAGCGAGTGAGAGGGAGAGAGATCATGATAGATCAGGATTTATGTTGTTACTGCAGTGCAGTGTCACTCCTGAGCTCATTGTGTCAGGGCTCCTATCAAATGATAAGCTAGTCACTGCAGACTGGCTCGTGTGTGTGTGTGTGTATGTGTGTGTGTGTGTGTGTGTGTGTGTGTGGGAGGGAGGGAGGGAGGGAAAGAAAAGTAGAATAATGAAATGATGATGTTAAAAACCTTGATACACATTGTGTGTGTTTTGTGTCCACAGCACAGTCCTTTCTTTGCGGAGCAGCTGACGGCGTTTCAGGTGTGGTTGACGATGGGAGTGGAGAACAGAAACCCCCCTGAGCAGCTCCCAATCGTCCTGCAGGTACACACACACACACTTCTCAAGTCTCTCTCTTTTGATTTTAATTTTTCCATCCCCGTTTGCTTCATTGACATGTACACACATAAATACAAAGCATTCAAAGAGGAATTGTGGATAAAGTTTTTTTAAGATTGTGATTCTTTAAGAAAGAATTATGAAGAGTGAACATTAAATCATTATCGTTGTTATAAAGTAGGGCTCCACTAAATAACATTGTGATGTTACGTGTGATAAATAGATCTATATTGTTGCTTTCAGTATCCTGATCAAATACAACAATTTGCTTGTTGAATTAAAAACAATTATGATGTCCAACATTCTGAACTGAAAACAAAAATCACCCAAAAAACATTGCAGTTTTCTACTGATGGTCTCTTTCAACTAACTCAAAAGATCCCGGAGTGCTTCAGCGCCGTGTTTTGAGATTGTTTGTCGCACAAGTTGACATTGCGATGGAGGTAAAATTGTGTTTTACGTGCATACGGTGCACATATCTCTGTACATACAGTACACATATTAAATGCGGTTCAACTCTGTGATTTTTGATGATAATTCAACATGATTATGATTTTGTATGTACTACGGAAACATTAGTAGTAGTCAATACCGATGGCTTTACAGATTACCATACAACCAAAAGATACAAAGTAAAGAGTGAGTATGAATCACTCCAGGAAATGTTATGGTGAAATCTGCTGATACATATTATGCAGACAGATATTTGGCTTTCTTCACTCATTGTCTCGTCTTTTGCATCTTTATGTTTCTCTGGACAACAGTATTTACACTCCAATAGTATCTTTACTCCACAATATTTGTATTAGATTTACGAAATACAGCCTTTTACATTCATATAGTATACAACGCAGCATAAAAAATCTAAAACAAAACCACGAAAAATAAGAATCACAAGAAGAGTGATCCTCCCCACACATTACCATATGCTTATTTAGTATTTAGTAGGAAAAAAAACCATTTACAAAGCTTGGTAACGTCATTGTCCAGAGACATCATGTGGATCATCTGTTGAATCTAAATCGTGCTCATGTATGTGCGGTTTTGCCTTTCATATGCGAGTTATCCTTTCTAATGGAAGGCTTGATACCCGTCTTACCCATTGAGTATGTTGGGTGTAAAGCAAGCTGAGCTCTATACATGCTCTTTTTTTTATATATAAAGCCCATCAGAAAAAACGTTATTTTGAAATACTCTCCTCGATTATAACTCTCACCTCTTCCCAGAACATTTTAATCTTTCCGCTGAAACAATGTTCCTCTTGTTTCTGTTCATGTTTTGTAAATGTTTTGTGTTTATTCTGATCATGTCTGCTCTGTCGGTCGCTCACATCACCGATCACTCACTGCTGTAACTGAGACTTGTGTTTGAATACCGTGTCTTCAACAGACAGATGAAGCCACCGTCGTTGCAGATTCCATGTTTTGAAAGGGCTTCATTCTCCATTACGCACAAACCATAGAACCGTTACAGCAATACTTTCTATACTGTTGGCTCTCGCTGCTCCTCTCTCCCTGCCTGTATCTATCTTCATCCCCCTCCTTCATACCTCCTCCAGCAGAAAAGCGAGAAATGCACTGCAAAATTCTTGCCATAAATTGAGCACTGCATTCGCAGGCCAGTTATCTTCATTACAACCCTGCAACAAATGCTGTGACAAGAGCAGTGTCTGCTGTGTTCCCTGTAGTGGTGTTAGTTTGGGATGCTTTAATTAGGGTGAAATCTGGCTCAAAAACCCTGCACAGTGTGCGTCAGCTGTTGAGTTACAGCAGCTGGATGTTTCTCCCCACCGCCATCCCGCGGGGTCGTACAGTTGTGCTGTTGTATTATATCACAGCGTTGTGATGGTGTGCCGCTGTCCACGTTGAATGGTAATTTCCTGCTGACTCAGCGCACTGCGAGCCGCAGCCCGTCCATACAGCAGTTCTGTCGGGAGCCGTTAAAAGCCGAGGAAAAGGCAGAGTGATTGGGGAGCGCTGGATTGTGTGTGTGTGTGTGTGTGGATTTAAAGAGGGTGAGAGGAAGTAAAGCAGCAATAGCCTTTAAGATTACGCAACATTATGCAGCTTTACACCGTGAGGGCAGAGTAATCTCAAGGCTCCTCCATGCGCTCTGATGTAACGGATGGACACACAAACAGGTTGTATTCCCTGTTAAGCACACAGTTGCACAAGAATGAAGTTAAAAGACGAGCGTATTCTTGGAGGATTTACCAATGGATGCCAAAATATAATCTGGCTCCATTTGAAAAGATGCTATGAGCGACAAGAAATGGGCAACAGAGAGTGCTCCATCAATGTTGCTCTTTAATGAAATGAGCAAAGGGAGGACAGCGCAGGGATGAGAGACACCATGCGCCGTTGTCTTGACGACAGCCATTTCATCCAGGAAGGATTAACAGATTCTGCGAAGGGGATTACAACGTCTCTTTGTGTTGTATTTTTACGGTAACAGCAGCACATTCACACACATTTGGCATCAATGATCAATGATCACATGATGATGCAAAGTGCTTACTCATCGCACCGAAGGAGAATGCAGTCATGGTCTTACACAAATAGGGAATGGAAACAAGTGTACGCACATTCTCACACATTTTAATATAGCAGCATTGCTTGGGGATTTTCATCCCTGCTGTGATGAAATGTACATGAAATGTTTGTGATTCTTGGATCAGCAGGGTTCCTATGCAGGATGGAAAAGTATGTAATTATGTAACCATTGCCCCTATTCTGTTTTCTAAAATATATTCTGAATTTCAAAACATAAATTGATGGTACAAGGTGCAGGCAGCACAGCGGAAATGTTAACCACTGTGTGAGCGAGCTTGATTTGTGCAATAAGTATGATGTCAGTGGACTTGTGACCGGTGAATTGTTCATGAACGTCCCTTCTGTTGCTGTAGGGGTTGAAGGTATAAAGTTATTTAATTTTATATGACAAAAACTGAATCCCATTGCACGGTTTTAGCATTGCAGCTTGAATAAAATGCATTGCATAGTCTGGTGTAGTAATACACTGATTAATCGGGACAATTAATGCCATTGTGATATATTCGGCTGCGCTCACATGGCCGATTAACAATGTCTGCGAACACATTTGGAGGCGGCATTCTCAGTGTCGCTGTGGAACAAAGTCAACACCAGAGAAGGCCACGAGACAAACATGTATTTATTTATTATTTATGAAAGTTTACAAGTTTCTCAGAAACAAGAAGATGCTGCCACCTGCTGATATATGCGGTTGTTAAGTACACTAAAACTCGTTTATTTTTCATACATAGGTTGTTTTTAACTAAGTTTAGTTTTTTTAAATCTAAAAGAAGTGCTCTGCAGACAGTGTGCAGATCTACCTGGCAAACAGAGACAATGCAGCATAATAAATAAATGTTCATTTAAGTTCAGAAGATTGTTGTGTTTTATCAGATGAAAAACTCAAACTAAAAACATGCTATCAGCATTATACAGTATATCTCAAAAGTGAGTACACCCTTTAGATTTTTGCAAATATTCTGTTATATCCTTTCAGGGGATAACATTATCCTACTGAAACTTTGATATAACTTAAAGTAGTCAGTGTGCTGCTTGAATAACAGTATAGATTTATTGTCCTTTGAAAATTACTCAGTACACAGCTGTTAATGTCTAAACAGCTGGCAACAAAAGTGAGTACACCCCATAGTGAACATGTCCTAATTGTGCCCAATGATGTTGTTTTCCCGCCCTGGTGTCATGTGACTCGTTAGTGTTACAAGGATTCAGGTGTAAATGATAAGCAGGGCTGTTAAATTTGGTGTTTTGGGCACAATTCTCTCTGAATGCTGGACAACATGGCACCTCATGGCAAGGAACTCTCTGAGCGGCTGAAAAAAAGGATTATTGCACTTCACAAAGATGGCCTTGGCTATAAGAAGATTGCCAACACCATGAAAATGAGTTGCAGCACAGTGGCTAAGATCATACAGCGGTTTTCCAGGACAGGTTCCACTCGGAACAGGCCTCGCCAGGGTCGACCAAAGAAGTTGAGTCCACGTGCTCAGCGTCATATCCAGAGGTTGGTTTCCAAAAATAGACGTGCGAGTGCTTCCAGCATTGCTGCAGAGGTTGCAGAAGTGGGATGTCAGCCTGTCAGTGCCCAGACCATACGCCGCACACTGCATCAAATCGGTTTGTATGGCCGTCGCCCCAGACAGAAGCCCCTTCTGAAACCGATGCATAAGAAAGCCCGCAAACAGTTTGCTGAAGACAATGAATCCAAGAACATGAGTTACTGGAACCATGTCCTGTGGTCTGATGAGACCAAAATAAACCTGTTTGGGTCAGATGGTGTCCGGCGTGTGTGGCGGCACCCTGGTGAGGATTACCAAGACAAATGTGTTTTGCCTACAGTCAAGCATGGTGGTGGCAGCATCATGGTCTGGGGCTGCATGAGTGCTGCCGGCACTGGGGAGCTGCATTTCATTGAGGGACACATGAATTCCAATATATACTGTGACATCCTGCAGCAGAGCATGATCCCCTCTCTTCGGAAACTGGGCCGTAGGGCAGTTTTCCAACATGATAATGACCCTAAACACACCTCCAAGATGACAACGGCCTTGCTGAAGAAGCTGAAGGTTAAGGTGATGGACTGGCCAAGTATGTCTCCAGACCTAAACCCAATTGAGCACATGTGGGGCATCCTCAAGAGGAAGGTGGAGGAGTGCAAGGTGTCCAACATCCGTGCGCTCCGTGATGTCGTCGTGGAGGAGTGGAAGAAGATTCCAGAAGCAACCTGTGCAGCTCTGGTGAATTCCATGCCCAGGAGGGTTAAAGCAGTGCTAGATAACAATGGTGGTCACACAAAATATTGACACTTTGGGCACAATTTAGACATGTTCACTATGGGGTGTACTCACTTTTGTTGCCAGCTGTTTAGACATTAACAGCTGTGTACTGAGTAATTTTCAAAGGACAATAAATCTATACTGTTATTCAAGCAGCACACTAACTACTTTAAATTATATCAAAGTTTCAGTAGGATAATGTTATCCCCTGAAAGGATATAACAGAATATTTGCAAAAATCTAAAGGGTGTACTCACTTTTGAGATATACTGTATATCGGCCAGCGGCAGACCTGCTCTCTAAATATCGGTAATTGAAAAACCCATACAGGTCGACCACTAGTTTGGTGTTAATTGATTTGTATGAGCTGCAATCTTCTGGCTATTGTTTGGCTACATAGTCACAATGTAACGTGTATATTAAAAGTTGCAATTTAAAGCCATTTATTTACATAATAAACATCGAGCTATTTCTACTCAGATGTACAAATATGGTCTTAAAAATCTACCGAGAAGTCTAGAAATGTGTAGGAACCCTGCACAAGGAGAGGTTTGGATTGGCTTTGTTTTTTCTTATTCTTATTGAGCAAACACCTACGCTACACACGCACACACACTCACACGTCCATGTTCCCACGCTCTTTCTTGGAGCTGGAGGCAACACTGGGCCGGTCTTCCCCCGGACTCCTCCTGTCTGTGGTCATGCTCACCAGGGTAAAGTCACGGAGAACGCGGAAAATACATAATGTGTTGGTGTAAATGTTGGTGTGTGTGTGCGTGCGTGTCTGTGGACCTAGGTTCCTCCATATGCTTGTTCCCACACACACTGTGGGACAGTAACATGGGTGTGTCCAGCCCTCACACAGTCTCTGCGCACACACACTCTTACATATACATTTTTAGCACATACCATATGCCTCCTTAAAAATAATGTCTTTGGCCAAAACTGCTACGTCGTGATCCCATCTGGCATCAGTGTAAGACACGTAAACCAAAGCGCACACACACACACACACACACACACACACACACACACACACACACACACACACACACACAAGGGTATTGTCCTAAACCTGTATCTTCTTAAGAAGCCAAGTGAAATGGCAGCCAAGAGGATGCACCCAATCGCCCACACACTTGTACGCACACACACACTTACAGTAAACAAGCGTGGCCTGGTGCCAGTGTCTTCGCAGTAGTGGTGAGAACCACCTGTTTCACGCCACCTTCTCATCCTCTCTGCTGTTTTTCCCGCTGTCCTTTCTCCCCCTCCTCCTCCTCTCTTCATCCTTTAATCTCAGGCTTCCTCTTGGTTTGGAGGCAGCACAGTTGACCTCTGACCTTTGCTCTTTGCTCTCTTTCAGGTCCTCCTCAGTCAGGTGCATCGGCTACGAGCTCTCGACCTGCTCGGACGGTTTCTGGATCTTGGTCCCTGGGCCGTCAGTCTGGTACGTTAATATACAAATGATGAAAAATAATTGTCCTTTTACAATGTACTCCCTTAAGGCTCACCTGGGAGAGCGGGTGGACGCCACGCAGCGGCCCAGGTTCAAATGTGACCCCCGGCACTTTGCTGCATGTCATCCCCCTCTCTCCCCCTTTCCTGTCCCTCCGTCATGTCTTTCTAATACAGGTGAAAAGAGTAATCTTTAAAAGAGGATTCTCCACACGTTGGATAACAAGACACAAACATTACCATAATAATGACTTAATTAGCACAACATTTTGCACACCTGACTCGCCTTTTCTAGCTGAATCATATTCACACCCAGCAGTCACAATATTCAGAATTTCAGAGTTTAACAATTTAATTGGGTGGTGGTGGTCTAGTGGTATGCTTTCCAAACAGAACACCAGAAGGTCTTGAGTTCAACACCATTGTGCACCTGAGCAAGGCACTTAACCCTGAGCTGCTCCAGGGAGACTGTCCCTGTAGTTAGTTCACTGTGAGTCACTCTGGATAAGAGCGTCTGCAGACTGACCTGTAATGTAATGATTGTTCAGTGCACACACACTAACATATGCATATCTCAAAATGAAATTGATTAATTAAAAACTGCATTGCTAGATACCAGGGAAGTGAAAAAAATTATATGTCAATATCATTCAGAAATGCTTTAAAGCAGTGGTCCCCAACCACCGGTACCGGTCCGCGGGTCATTTGGTACCGGGCCGCACAGAAAGATTGAATAAAAAAACATTTTATTTTGAAAGAGGTTTTATTTTGAAAAATCACCGGATACATCTGTCTGTGAGTCTGTGTCTCTTGACACATGTCAAGATGCTCGTCTGTCACGTGATACTTTACTTCAATTAAGCCCACAAGCAACAATGAGCGGAAAACAAACGTCTTTAAAGAGCTTTTTTGGAAAAGGGAAAAGACCCAATGAGGAGGCATTTAAAAGACAATACCAGGAGTCACTTAAAATACGTGTTTATCACTACAGGTGATTCTCATGCGTCGCTCTGCATAATACGCAGGCTCGCAAATGAGGCAACGAAGCCTTCATAACGGCGGGTGCCGGCGTTAAAAGACAAGACAAGTTGAAAGAAAAAAACATGAACAAGAAGGACATAAACAATTACTGGTGACCGCCACACCAACAAATGCAAGTGCACTGAGAGTGTCATACTTAGTGACTAACTGTATCGCTAAGGCGAAGAAACCTTTTACTATTGGTGAAGAATTTATACCCCAATTTATACAGGCTCGTTACAGAGACACAAGCTCAGGGCTCCCACTAATTCAGCGTAATGGTGAGTTTTTTTATGCACTTTATATTTATACACACACACTTTGAAGGCCGGTCCGTGAAGATATTTTCTTACATGAAACTGGTCCGTGCCGCAAAAAAGGTTGGGGACCGCTACTTTAAAGGATAGCTTCACTATTTTATAAGTCTGTCTTACAATATTCAGTTACCTATATGAATGTTGAAACCGGGTTAGCTTGCTGTCTATGCTGGTCACTACCTGATCTCTTCTTAATGCACTTTCAATGTAAGTGATGGGGACAACATCCACAATCCAACGCTCTGTGCCAAACTGTATCTGTAGTCAACATGAGGCTTCAGCTTTCTAACCTAAACAAATGAAGTGAGTGTCTTCATATGCTAGCTGCCTCAAGTCTTTATGCTAAGCTAATATAAGCTCCCTCCAGCTCCAAACTGAACGCACAGACATGAGTCGTATCAATCTCTTAATTTATCTCTCACAAAGAACTTGAACAAGTGTGTTTCCTAAAAACAAGTGCTGCGTATTTTACTACGATTGATGGGTCACTCTCTCAGCCAGCTTCCTGAACAGAAAATAAATTGCTTCGTAAACAGACTAACTGTCACTCAACGCTCCAAAATGTAAACTCAGCATATTGACAAAGCAAAAGGACAGACATTGGAACTCAAGTCAAAATTGCAAATGTCATCAAAGCTGCTGCTCAGCTAAATCCCATTCCTGTGTACATGTTTACATTTCAGATCTAAAACACATTCAGAACTGCTCTATTAATGTGTGTGTGTGTGTGTGTGTGTGTGTGTGTGTGTGTGTGTGTGTGTGTGTGTGTGTGTGTGTGTGTGTGTGTGTGTGTGTGTGTGTGTGTGTGTGTGTGTGTGTGTGTGTGTGTGTGTGTGTCTGTGTGTGTGTGTAGGCCCTGTCTGTGGGGATCTTCCCCTACGTACTGAAGCTGCTCCAGAGCTCAGCCAGAGAGCTGCGGCCTCTGCTGGTTTTCATCTGGGCTAAGATCCTCGCCGTGGACAGTGTAAGTTATGTAAAACACATGAACATCTTGCTGCCTCATCTTTTCAAAACCCTTATTGTTTCTGTTTTCTCAGCTTGTTCACGTCACATGTTTATTGTCGTTAAATACATTCTGTCCGCTGCACATGAGGACTAACACAACGCAGTGAGAGAACTCGCATGTATTTTGTGTGACACACTGGTGATTTAAAGGAATATAGTTGGTGTCAGACAGTTTGACAAATTAACAATTCTATGTTGATTTTCAGTAGGTTGGTTTTAATTTAAAAAATCAAGTATGAAAACTGGTAAAGCTACACTTTTGTCAAATGTTTTTCTTCTAGCATGATGAAATATTGCTTAATTTTGCAAAAGACTGTCAGTAATATCTTTCAAATGACTGCATTTACCTTAACTTATCTTAATAAAAAAGGAAACAGTTTTTCCACGCACACATTGTGTTAATGTTTCAATCAAACAATTGACTTTGATCTAGATTCTAGAACATTAGGCTTAACTGCAAGTTATGTTTCATATTGCAGCAGACTGAAAACATGAATCAATCCTAAAACATGCCGTAGTAAATTATGTTATGTAATACATTTAATGATTCAGAATAATAGACGATACACGTCCTGATTCTTACACACTTCAGTTTTATTTCAATAAAAACACTCAACTGTTTACCGTCAGTATGAGTTCAGAGTTTGGAGGCACCGCCACGGGAGAAATTCACAAATACTCCCTACGGCTGTGAATACTGTATGAGTGGAAAGTGACCTTAAACGACATCTGCAATAAAGTGAACCCTCTCCCTCCTCCTCCTCCTCCTCCTCCTCCTCCTCCTCGCTCTCCCTTTATGTCTCTGCAGTCATGTCAAGCTGACCTGGTGAAAGACAACGGACACAAGTACTTCCTATCGGTGTTGGCTGACAGTTACATGCCTGTGAGTATCCGACAATCCCATTTTGGGATTGTCTTTAAATTCAAGGATCATTTATGTTCATTCTGTAACACAGAAGTGCAGTTGTAGTCCATTTATGCTAGACCAGAAAAAAAGAGACAAAAAACAAAAACAGTACTGCATTCCGGTAGTGAATTTTTAAAATGTATTTCTTTACTTGCATCATGAGGAATTTAAACAGCTGCAACAAACCAATGGTTATTTCTCAGGGCAGATAATATGGCAACTTAACATAAAACATTCAGGGAAACATTGTCTATAACTTTGACGTTTGAGCACCAAGCATCGTTGATGTAAACGCAGAATCCACCTCCGCTTGTCCCAATGGAGATCATTTAGATTGTGTAGAAGTCTATGAAAAAATGTAATTAAAACTTGATTTATTACCTCAATAAACATTTTCCTGATGAGTGTATGTCTCAATCGCTAGTTTCAAGTCTTTTTCAATACAGCATGATGTTCATTTAGTAAATGATGGTCCCATTTAGAGTAAAATAGTGGCTTTAGGGCGGGGCGACCACAGTGTTGTCAGGTTTGGGTGCTCTCCGTGCTTTAACCCTTTCACGGTGAGTTTTTTGCTTCGTCAAAGTTAATTGTAACATTTTTGTCGCTTAAAAGTGTCTTGTTAAGTGCTCGGTTGTACAAAAACAAGCAAACTCTGCAGTCTACAAACCAATGGGTCACCGTGACTACGTTCACTTCCTATATACAGTTTAAGCATCAGACAGTAGTGTGAAAGTAGATATGTCGACATCTTACATACGTACCTTTCTGTGTTCCAGGCTGAGCATCGAACCATGGCTGTCTTCATATTGGCTGTTATCGTCAACAGCTACAACACAGGACAGGTGTGTGTAGTGTGTAGTGTGTAGTGTGTAGTGTGTTGTGTGTGTGTGTGTGTGTGTGTTTCCGCACTGCTGTCCGTTTGCTTGCTCAAAGCCCAAAGAGAGAACGCACCAAATTATTCATTTACTTCCCTCACCAGAACCTCCGCGGGTTCTTTCGGGGCCAGCCGTCACTTTGAGAGATTCTATCGCCCATTGTGTATTTCCTGGAGATATTGGTTATGTGACAGTTTTGTCACCAACATTCGCCTCTATAATCTCCGTCTCCGTCCCAGCCACCTCCATGTCGACACTTTATCACAGCAAGTGTCACTTCGCCCTGTTCCTTGCCTCCGGTGTAAAATCCCAGAAGCCTTTTGTGCCTGATGCTGATCAAACGTCCAAGGGTGCGATATTGGGATGATGTGGCTTGTCCATTCGAGGACTACGCACACACACAAACACACACACACACACTTGCTGACCCACTCTTCCACAAAGAAATATTCCAGCATCACTCCCTTATGCTTCTCTCTCCTGCTGTCATTTTTCTGTCTAGTTCTACATTTAATTTTACAGTGCTTCTCTCTCTCAACATTATATAAATGTTACAAATCAGAAAAGCTATATGTGCTCTCAAGCTCAGAAACAGCAATTCTTCTTCCATACCACTGTTCCCTAAACGCTCCTACCTCTCTCACAGGCCTGTAAATAATAGATGCTCCCCAACATTACAGAGACTCTCTGCCTGCTCCACATCTCCATTATTTATCCCTCTTACTTTCAACAACAGCGTTCATTACTGCGGTATCGCTGTTGCGAACATGTCACAGTGCACACGTCTTAATACTCTGGCTCTTGGGGTTCAGCTGGGAGGCTCGATCAGAGCTAAAGGAACGACACTCTAGTGATCTGAGGCACATGAAGAAAGTAGACAAGGGGGGGACGAGGAGGCGGGGGCACACCGTGTCGCTGCTGATAAAATATTTTCTTTGTTATGACACTTCAATCTGTACGAGATTCTCAGAACACTAAACAGTTGTAGTTCTTGTGGGTATTAGTTGTTGCGTTAAAGGCTTTTACGTTCGCCAGGCACAGACACTTCTACTGTAACTGTAATCTCAAATTCACGTCAGCTGCAGAAGAAACCAAACCCAAAGGTCTTTATTTTCAGTTAGGTTTCAGTTTTTAAGTATATTCGGTTAGCTTTTAGTAATTGTCTGTTTTCTGATCTGCACTGTTCAGTTTGCCATTTGCTGTTAATGCAACCTCGAGCTGCACAACTGAATCAATAAGTTGCCAAAGAACAACTGAATCAATAAGTTGCCAAAGAACAAATGAATCAATAAGTTGTCAAAGAACAAATGAATCAATAAGTTGTCAAAGAACAAATGAATCAATAAGTTGTCAAAGAACAACTGAATCAATAAGTTGTCAAAGAACAACTGAATCAATAAGTTGTCAAAGAACAAATGAATCAATAAGTTGTCAAAGAACAAATTAATCAATAAGTTGTTAAAGAACACTCAATAAGTTGTCAAAGAACAAATGAACCAATAAGGCGTTAAAGAACAAATGAATCAATAAGTTGTCAAAGAACAAATGAATCAATAAGTTGTCAAAGAACAAATGAATCAATAAGTTGTCAAAGAACAAATTAATAAGTTGTCAAAGAACAAATTAATAAGTTGTCAAAGAACAAATTAATAAGTTGTCAAAGAACAAATTAATAACTTGTCAAAGAACAAATTAATAAGTTGTCAAAGAACAACTGAATCAATAAGTTGTCAAAGAACAAATTAATCAATAACTTGTCAAAGAACAAATGAATCAATAAGTTGTTAAAGAACAAATGAATCAATAAGTTGTCAAAGAACAAATGAATCAATAAGTTGTTAAAGAACAATCAATAAGTCGTCAAAGAACAAATGAACCAATAAGTCGTTAAAGAACAAATGAATCAATAAGTTGTCAAAGAACAAATGAATCAATAAGTTGTCAAAGAACAAATGAATTAATAAGTTGTCAAAGAACAAATTAATAACTTGTCAAAGAACAAATTAATAACTTGTCAAAGAACAAATTAATCAATAAGTTATCAAAGAACAAATGAATCACCAACTATTTTGATAATCAATACTTGGTTTGAGTCATTTTTTAGGAGAACATTTGATAATTCCAGATTCCTAAATGTGAACATGTTCTGGTTTCTTTACTCCTCGGACAGTCAACTGAATATGTTTGAGTTGTGGACAAAACAAGACATTAGAGGATGTCATCCTCAGGGAAACACTGATTAACAAGTTCACTATTTTCTGATATTTTATAGACGCAACAACAATCGAGTTGCAAACTCAACACTTCCTGTGTGTTTACCTGTGGCCTCGATAATCTCAAGATTATGTGCATTCACACGGCACTAATGATATATACTCTCCTATCTGCTGCTCTTTCCAACAGACATACTGTCTTCATTGATTCTACTACGTCATTGAAGCTACTGTCTAAAATGAACATTTCTTCTGAGTCTTTAGCATCAAAGGCCTGCTGGGAAACAAGAGGCATCATGTCATTTAAGCCACTGCAAGGCTTTTACTCTCAAGCATCCATATAGGAAGTGTCTCCTTGTATTCACCAACAGACTGAAACTAATTCATCTGTAAAAAGAGAAGCTGAGAGCAGCAGTGTTGTACTAATGGAATAATACAGTTTAGTACAGATAACTCCAACTTGGCCTTTAATTTGTAATGTTCAACACACACATTTTGTTTCTTTTCACAAAATTCAGCGTCCTTGACAGTCAATCCAGTTGCTTTCTTTGTGTTACCTCATGAGGAAATGAAGAGAACCTAATAATGCTCTGCACAAATGGATTCAATAAAAAATAAAGTTTTAAAAGTATTTTGAGCAAGCTTCCAACCTTCATGCAACAATTACCTTTTGTTCACTAAAAAGATTGCTGAACGTGTTGGAAAGGAATAAGTCGTACTGCTGCAGACCTTTTTAATGGTTTAAATACAGTGAGGTTGCAGGTGAGCGGTATTACCTGGCTAATGTGGTACAAGTCTGCTCTCCTGTGTGCTGCTCAGGAGGGTTAACTCTGACGTATGCTGCACTCACTCTCACTCTCACTAAACATCTTCTTACAGTTCTTGAATGCGCGTAGGTATCCACATGTTTAACAAATGTAAAAGTAAAAAGTGCACGTGTGAACTTCTCTCACACTCTTCGTCGTGCACCCCCACCCCCACCCCCCCCACCCAACAGGAGGCCTGTCTGCAGGGCAACCTGATAGCCAACTGCCTGGAGCAGCTGTCGGACCCCCACCCCCTGCTCCGCCAGTGGGTGGCCATCTGCCTGGGCCGCATCTGGCAGAACTTCGAACCGGCGCGCTGGTGCGGAGTTCGTGACAGCGCCCACGAGAAGCTCTACACCCTGCTGTCGGATCCCATCCCCGAGGTGAGAGGTTAATACCAGAGATCAGGTACATTTGAAAAAGTCGTTTTTTATCTTAATTCAAGTCCCGCTCTGCAAAAGCAGCAATTCAGCAGGCCACAATATCACAAGGTCAGCTCGCTTGGAACCTCGACCGAGGTGATACCAATAAAAGCACCACGTACTGTCCACTACTTTTGCTAATGGAAAACCAAAAAAGAACGTTTCCAATCGAG